>NW_026880888.1:0-33528 GCF_032173495.1 Musca vetustissima
TTGGCTAAATATATTCCAGGTCAAAAATTATATATATTTGTCCATAAAAATGTTATTGCATTATATTTCAAAAAACTCTAAACTGCAAATAAAAATAACTTGGCGGGTAATGTGGACCAGTATGTGTGGGTAATGAGGATCAGTAAGTTAAAGGTAGGTTGTGGATTAATTGTGATAAATTTCAATTTATTGCACTCTTGGGTAACAATGAATGCAAAAATATATGGGTCCATGTTTTGGAATAGCCCCCATTTAAGGGTACCACCCCATTTGCGGTATTTTGAAGGTCCTTGCTTCATTATCCAACCGAGGCACATATAATTTCGGATATCGAGTTTTCAGAGGATAGAATACCTCCTCGCATATTAAATGCGCCCTTGTTTCGAACTCGTCCTCATGAAAATGTCCCACTTTTTTATAGTGGTCCACATTACCCGACATTGAATATTTTTATTTAAAAATAATTATCGGCTTCAAAAATGAATAAAAATTTAAAAATAACCGAAAGTAATTACAGATAAACGTGTATTTTTGTTAAAGAAAACAAGAAAACCACATAACCTCTTTATATTCGAGAAAAACAAAATGTTCGACTATTTTACAAAATCGTTCGACTATTGTGCTAAAAAATTTTCAAATCACACTTTTGCAATCAGAGCTACATTTTCACCTACTAAATTTTCAACATTGCAATTATTTATTAAAAACCAAGTTTGATGTTTGTTTTCAATAATTAGGAAAACATTTATCATGGCGGCATTGGCATATTTCAAGCATTTTCATAGATATGGGGGGTGGTCCACTTTTGACGCATGGTCCACATTACCAGAAGTTACTCTATATCTATATCTGGACCGATTTTCACGAAACATGGCAGATATAACTCTTGGCTCAATTCAGTACGTTATGCTAAATTTCGTGCAAATCGAAAGATATAAAGGGACTTTGGTGCACTATTCTGACGAATATATGGGAGCTGTATCGAAATCTGAACCGATTTTTTCCCAATTCCAATAGGGTTCAAATACAATTTAACACCAATAGACGGACGGACATACATAAATCGACTCAGAAAGTGATTCTATGCATATTCTCAAAAGGAACCATGTGTCAATCTCGTTTCCTTTTGCCTGTTACAAACATATGTACAAAGACAATACCCTGCACTACAGTGTAGTGAAGGGTATAAAAATTCATTTCATTTCCCCAACGCTGTATAATACATACATATATGTATGCATGTATGTGTGTGTGTAAATGTTTGTATGTGTGCAAATATGTTTTATTAATATTTTCTCGTTATTGCTCGGACTCGTCGTTCGTCTTACATATAACCAAGTAAATTTCTCTGACAGAAAGAAATTCTTGACCTTAGGCTATGACAATATTGTTTTTCAAATAACCAAGGAAAAAGACAAAAAAAAACAAACACACATTTTTCCAATATAAAAACTTATGAAATGGAAAAACCAAAAAAATGAAATAAAATTTCCAATGAATTTACTTCAGGTGAAATATTTCATTTTTTAAGGAAATAAATTAAAATAAAATTGAAGTAAACGCCTAAAAGTATGCATCAAATTTGTGATGGAAAGTCAATTGAGAGAATTTATAATTTTCCAATTTTCCGAGACTCAAACTACTTAATAAAATATATCATACATATGTCTCCTGATTTAACTAATGACTGTCGAACATCGAACTTCTAAAAACCACAAAGCAAAAGACTCATTGCCATATTTTCGAAAAGGCATTGGGAATGGGAAAAATATTCTCATTTCCGTTTGTGGTAGATATTGGCGACTTGGTTTTTACGGAATGAAATAAAACAAACAAGAAAACTAAAAATTATCGATTACAAAACTGTGTGGAGCTGTAACATCACAGCCAATGGTAGCCAAACATAATTCATGGAACTGCCAAATGGTGGTTAGCCCCTAAATAGACAGAAGTGTTAAAAGCACCAATGCCATGATGAAAATAGCAACACAACAGTCAGGACAAACAAAACGATTGAATGTCAGACGACTCTGCTGAAACAAACAATGACCAGTCGAGCCATATATCTTTCAAAGGGAAAACCAATAACTCTCTTCGAACTTCTGGTCACAGGGAAATGACATTTACATTTGACTAAACCATGGAACTCTAAGTGGTCGGAGTCATTTTGGATTTCAGTGGGAGGGAAATAGTAAAGTGGAGGACTATGTAAAGTATTATTACAGATCAAAACGAAAAAACAATAACAAAAAAGGCCTGGCTTTTTAAGGAATATTTTTTCCAAGGCCTATATAAGGCGTAGATTTTTAAAGAATATCTTTTTCAAGGCTTATGTAAGTCGTAGATTTTTAAAGAATATTTTTTCCAAGGCCTATAAAAGGCGTAGATTTTTAAGGAATATTTATACCCTTCACCACACTGTGGTACAGGGTATAATGTCTTTGTGCATATGTTTGTAACAGGCAAAAGGTAATCGAGATCATTGTTGCCAAAACTTGATTGAGAAAAAGTGCTAGATTTTGTTGAAAAATATGCTAAAAAGTGCTAAAAATTTTAGAAAAGTGCCAGAAAATAGTGCTAAAAATGAATATAAAGAAATTTGATTATATTTTATATTTGGTGGGGATGTTATGAGTGTTTGTGTTACAACAGCTTGTAACGTCACGAAATATTGGTCCTGGACGCTCATTTTAGTGTACGGATCGTCATGTTTTTATACCCTACAAGAGTTTGTAACGCCGCGAAATATTGGTCCTAGACCCACCTTTAATTATACCGATCGTCATATTTCGACTAGCTGTCCGTCCGCCTGTCCATTATAATTTGTAAACACCATTCAGGCCACAGTTATGAACCAATCTTCACGAAATTTTTTTGATCGGTCGGTTTAAAAAAAATGAAAAAAAATGTATTGTATGACGTATATATTTACTCCTGAATGACATAGAGCCGATGAGTTGATAGTATATCCAAGAAGAGTGGTTGGCCTTTAAATTGATGCCAATTAAATATTTGCAGGTGCTTACATATTCAGATATTATTTAGTAAACCATTACCACACTAGAGGGCGGAAATATAGCGCTGATCGCTTTGAAATGTTGCATGAGGTCCCAGTTATGGCCAAGGACAATGCCTATAATTTTCGGTGACGATCCGATAATAATTTTGGGATGAAGTGGACCGAAAACTAAACTTATTCGGATTTTTTCGAACATTACACACAACCCAGGTTGAAGAGAATATAGACAAGTAATTAGAAGGACTGTATTGAATATTAGTAATATTCGGAAAATATGTCAGTGTAAGGAAGAGGTGCTGTATATCTCTAATCGAGCAAGAGGGTGCAACTATCACGAAATGTTACCTAGGCTCGGAATAAAAATCCGCAGAATGTTAGAGTTCCGTGGTAGGTGTGTAGGTCGGCCCCGTCCGACTATACTGCTCCGCTCATTGTTTTTTTTTCTTGATGCCGCCTTTGTATCCCGAACACCAATAACCCAACAAATACGGGAAATAAAATTAAAATAAAATTTTATATCGATTAAGGCATACCCGGCTTTATATTGTACCTGCCAATATGGGGATTTTTACACGTTTTTCGATTAAATTGGATGTATTTTTTTTATTTTGGGTTCTCATAACGGTATCACCGCACTAAAACTTTTTAATATTGACCCAAGTTTATATTTTGAGAATTTTAGACAAGTTTTTCAGCCGAATTGGCTGTAATTTGGTACTTTGTATTCTCATTGGCTGCCAAATCTTACTACCAAAACTATCAATATTGATCTCTTTTTTATTATAGCCCCACTATTTAATGTTTTGAGAATTTCAGTATATGTTTACCACGTATTTTCGGTATGTTCAGGGTTCTATAATAACATGAGTTTTTTCCTAGGAGGCCCCATTAATTTTAGACATTTTGATTTTCATCCTCATGGTGGAGGATATAAAAAGTTTATGACGGGCCAAACTTAAAATCATGTTTACTTGTTATGTTCTGATATTGTAGTATAATTATAACCCAGGAGGTGGATAACTCGCAGAATTTTTCACCGACATGGTAGAGTAACTTCTGGTATTGTGGACCATGCGTCAAATGTGGACCACCCCCCATATCTAAGAAAATGCTTGAAATATGCCAATGCCGCCTTGATAAATGTTTTCCTAATTAGTGAAAACAAACATCAAACTTGGTTTTTAATAAATAATTGCAATGTTGAAAATTTAGTAGGTGAAAATGTAGCTCTGATCTTAAAAGTGTGACTTGAAAATTTTTTAGCACAATAGTCGAACGATTTTGTAAAATAGTCGAACATTTTGTTTTTCTCGAATATAAAGAGGTTATGTGGTTTTCTTGTTTTCTTTAACAAAAATACACGTTTATCTTTAATTACTTTCGGTTATTTTTACATTTTTATTCATTTTTGAAGCCGATAATTATTTTTAAATAAAAATATTCAATGTCGGGTAATGTGGACCACTATAAAAAAGTGGGACATTTTCATGAGGACGAGTTCGAAACAAGGGCGCATTTAATATGCGAGGAGGTATTCTATCCTCTGAAAACTCGATATCCGAAATTATAGGTGCCTCGGTTGGATAATGAAGCAAGGACCTTCAAAATACCCCAAATGGGGTGGTACCCTTAAATGGGGGCTATTCCAAAACATAAACCCATTTATTTTTGCATTTATTGTTACCCAGGAGTGCAATAAATTGAAATTTATCACAACCAATCCACAACCTACCTTTAACTTACTGATCCTCATTACCCACACATACTGGTCCACATTACCCGCCAAGTTATTTTTATTCGCAGTTTAGAGCTTTTTGAAATATAATGCAATAACATTTTTATGGACAAATATATATAATTTTTGACCTGGAATATAATTAGCCAACAAATCTACCATGCTGTGAAAACAATTTGTTTTTATTTTTTACCGTTGTTACGCCCACAATATCAAAAAAAGAAAATGGTGGTCCACATTACCCGAAGTTACTCTAGTTGTGGTAGTTTCATATCATCATATGTATAGCCCCGTCCGACTATATTGCTCCAATCACTGGAAAACATTGGAAAATCAAATCCACTATATAAAACATACAGAAACGTCAATGTGAAATCGAAAAACTACAATTTTTTGAAGTGATACTAAAAAATTTGAAAAAATCTTGGAACAAATTAAAAATGCTAAAAAAAAGTGCTAGGTGCTAGAGCGATTTTTTTGGTGCTAAACGAGTTTAAAAAGTGCTAAATCTAGCACTAAAAGTGCTAAATTGGCAACACTGATCGAGATAGACACATGGTTCCTTTTGAGAATATGCATAGAATCACTTTCTGAGTCGAGTTACACATGTCCGTCCGTCCATGTATTTTTGTGACGCAGTTCACTTATTTGGTCCACGGACGAACCCTATTGAAATTGGTTCAGATTTAGATACAGCTTCCATATATAGTTTCTTCCGATTTAAGGTAAATGGGACACCAAAGTCCCTATATATCTCTCGATTTGCTCGAAATTTGGCACAAAGTACTGAATTAGGTCAAGAATGACGTGTGCCAAGTTTCGTGAAAATCGGTTCAAATTTAGATATAGCTCCCATATATTGTTTCGTGTTATTTTATGTAAATGGTGCACCAATGTCCCTAAATATCTTTCGATTTGCACGAAATTTAAGGTAAATGGTTCTCCAAAGTCCCTATATATCTTTCGATTTACGCGAAATTCGGCATAACGGACTGAATTGAGCCGAGGGTGATCTCTGCCAAGTTTCGTGAAAATCGGTTCAGATTTAGATATAGCTCCGATATATATTTTCGTCCGATTTTATGTAAATGGTGCACCAAAGTCCCTATATATCCTTGGATTTGCACGAAATTTGGCATAGCGTACTGATTTGGGTCTAGAATGATATGTGTTAGGTTTCGGAAAAGTCGGTTCTTGTTCCGATATAGCTCCCACGTATCCGATTTTACATAAATGGTGCAGGAGTGGATTTTTTAAAATGCATTGTTAGGATTTTTTAAAAAGCATTTTTAGGGCCTATCCTTAGGCTTGGATTTTATAAAAGGCATTTTTAGGGGCCTATCCTTAGGCGTGAATTTTATAAAAGGCATTTTTAGGGGCCTATCACTAGGCATGGATTTTATAACAGGCCTTTTAGGGGCCTATCCTTAGGCGTGGATTTTATAACAGACATTTTTAGGGGCCTATCCTTTGGCGTGGATTTTATAACAGACATTTTTAGGGGCCTATCCTTAGGCGTGGATTTTATAACAGGCATTTTTAGGGGCCAATCCTTAGGCGTCGATTTTATAACAGTCATTTTTAGGGGCCTATCCTTAGGCGTGGATTTTATAACAGTCATTTTTAGGGGCCTATCCTTAGGCGTGGATTTTATAACAGTCATTTTTAGGGGCCTATCCTTAGGCGTGGATTTTATATCAGGCGTTTTTAAGGTCCTATCCTTAGGCGTGGATTTTATAACAGGCATTTTTAGGGGCCAATCCTTAGGCGTGGATTTTATAACAGGCATTTTTAGGGGCCAATCCTTAGGCGTGGATTTTATAACAGGCATTTTTAGGGGCCTATCCTTAGGCGTGGATTTTATAACAGTCATTTTTAGGGGCCTATCCTTAGGCGTGGATTTTATAACAGACATTTTTAGGGGCCTATCCTTAGGCGTGGATTTTATAAAAGGCATTTTTAGGGGCCTATCATTACGCGTGGATTTTATAAAAGGCATTTTTAGGGGCCTATCCTTAGGCGTGGATTTTATAAAAGGCATTTTTAGGGGCCTATCCCTAGGCATGGATTTTATAACAGACATTCTTAGGGGCCTATCCTTAGGCGTGGATTTTTTAAAAGGTATTTTGGCGAAGTCCAGGCTTATTTTGGTCCCTCTTTCATCTAAATTGTGGACACTGACCTCCCCGCGATGTCACCTGGGGTAGCTATTTTTCATAGCTGCCATGAAACGAGACATGAATTTGACTGCGGATTTATGGTCAACATGAGAATAAAAAACCTCGTCTCCAGATTCACTCCAGTGGATGAGCGAATTGCTATAATCCGCATAAAAGCGAAGTTCTTCTACATCAGTTGTTATGAGCGCCTAGAAACAGGATATGATCGCTGCCCTCGCCATGACATTAAAATTATTCTAATGTTTGTCCGATTAACACGATTCTTTGCACAACGTATCATGTTGGGACTTGAATAACGTTATTGCGTTTTGTTGAAATTGATGTAGATGCTGCCATAGCTTCCATATGTATTTCGAATGGGTGTCTGAATGAAATTAAAATTTTAACAGTGCGGCGACCGAATAGGGTATATTAATTATGCTATAAATCGTTTTTCATAAATTTGTCCCATGGTACGAAGTCGACTCTAAATCTGCCCGAATGATATTAAATTTATCATAGGTTGCATAAAGACTGGCATCTGTTCCTTGGAGGGGATACATATGTACAATTTACCCAAAGTGGTGAAGGGTATCATATAGTCGGCCAAGTTCGACTTTACTGTTTGCCTTACTGGTTAAAGAATATTTTCTGCAAGGCATATATAAGGCGTGGATTTTTTATAGATTACTTTTTCAAGGCCTATATAAGGCGTGGATTTTTTAAAGAATATTTTTTTCAAGGCCCGTGGATTTTTAAAGAATATTTTTTTCCAGGACCCTCAGAAGGCGTGGATTTTTTAAAGAATATTTTTTTCAGTGCCTATCAAGGCGTGGATTTTTAAAGCATATTTTTTTCAAGGCCTATATAAGGCGTGGATTTTTTAAAGAATATTTTTTTCAAGGCCTATATAAGGCGTGGATTTTTTAAAGAATATTTTTTTCAAGGCCTATATAAGGCGTGGATTTTTTAAAGAATATTTTTTTCAAGGCCTATATAAGGCGTGGATTTTTTAAAGAATATTTTTTTCAAGGCCTATATAAGGCGTGGATTTTTTAAAGAATATTTTTTTCAAGGCCTATCCAAGGCGTGGATTTTTTAAAGAATATTTTTTTCAAGGCCTATATAAGGCGTGGATTTTTTAAAGAATATTTTTTTCAAGGCCTATATAAGGCGTGGATTTTTTAAAGAATATTTTTTTCAAGGCCTATATAAGGCGTGGATTTTTTAAAGAATATTTTTTTCAAGGCCTATATAAGGCGTGGATTTTTTAAAGAATATTTTTTTCAAGGCCTATATAAGGCGTGGATTTTTTAAAGAATATTTTTTTCAAGGCCTATATAAGGCGTGGATTTTTTAAAGAATATTTTTTTCAAGGCCTATATAAGGCGTGGATTTTTTAAAGAATATTTTTTTCAAGGCCTATATAAGGCGTGGATTTTTTAAAGAATATTTTTTTCAAGGCCTATATAAGGCGTGGATTTTTAAAGAATATTTTTTTCAAGGCCTATATAAGGCGTGGATTTTTAAAGAATATTTTTTTCAAGGCCTATATAAGGCGTGGATTTTTAAAGAATATTTTTTTCAAGGCCTATCCAAGGCGTGGATTTTTTAAAGAATATTTTTTTCAAGGCCTATATAAGGCGTGGATTTTTTAAAGAATATTTTTTTCAAGGCCTATATAAGGCGTGGATTTTTTAAAGAATATTTTTTTCAAGGCCTATATAAGGCGTGGATTTTTTAAAGAATATTTTTTTCAAGGCCTATATAAGGCGTGGATTTTTTAAAGAATATTTTTTTCAAGGCCTATATAAGGCGTGGATTTTTTAAAGAATATTTTTTTCAAGGCCTATATAAGGCGTGGATTTTTTAAAGAATATTTTTTTCAAGGCCTATATAAGGCGTGGATTTTTTAAAGAATATTTTTTTCAAGGCCTATATAAGGCGTGGATTTTTTAAAGAATATTTTTTTCAAGGCCTATATAAGGCGTGGATTTTTTAAAGAATATTTTTTTCAAGGCCTATATAAGGCGTGGATTTTTTAAAGAATATTTTTTTCAAGGCCTATATAAGGCGTGGATTTTTAAAGAATATTTTTTTCAAGGCCTATATAAGGCGTGGATTTTTTAAAGAATATTTTTTTCAAGGCCTATATAAGGCGTGGATTTTTTAAAGAATATTTTTTTCAAGGCCTATATAAGGCGTGGATTTTTTAAAGAATATTTTTTTCAAGGCCTATATAAGGCGTGGATTTTTTAAAGAATATTTTTTTCAAGGCCTATATAAGGCGTGGATTTTTTAAAGAATATTTTTTTCAAGGCCTATATAAGGCGTGGATTTTTTAAAGAATATTTTTTTCAAGGCCTATATAAGGCGTGGATTTTTTAAAGAATATTTTTTTCAAGGCCTATATAAGGCGTGGATTTTTTAAAGAATATTTTTTTCAAGGCCTATATAAGGCGTGGATTTTTTAAAGAATATTTTTTTCAAGGCCTATATAAGGCGTGGATTTTTTAAAGAATATTTTTTTCAAGGCCTATATAAGGCGTGGATTTTTAAAGAATATTTTTTTCAAGGCCTATATAAGGCGTGGATTTTTTAAAGAATATTTTTTTCAAGGCCTATATAAGGCGTGGATTTTTTAAAGAATATTTTTTTCAAGGCCTATATAAGGCGTGGATTTTTTAAAGAATATTTTTTTCAAGGCCTATATAAGGCGTGGATTTTTTAAAGAATATTTTTTTCAAGGCCTATATAAGGCGTGGATTTTTAAAGGAGATTTTAGAGGTTCCACCTTCTTTCCGCTTATAAAATTCATATCCTTCTAATTAAGTTTTATTCCTTCTCTTCTAATTTACATTTCTAATATATGTACCCAGATATTTCACAAAACACAAACTCGTAAAGAAGTGTGCACTCCATTATTCACTCTAACTTCCAATGGCAGTCACGCACTCTCTCTACTTTTTTAATTCAATTTCTTGTTATTGTACATAAAAGAACAAGAACAACAACAATAATAGCATCGGAATAGTATGCAAAAAACAGTAGAGCTTTGTAAAGTAGTACACTTTTCAATTATAAACTTACCCGTACACACGCATTCGCCACACATACACACGCACCCTGCCACATACTTTTACTCATTTACCTTTAAATAACCAAAACACATCCGAAATGACATTATCATCCTTTCGTGTGTATTCAAACGAACGTTGATTATACTGATGGCGACGATGGTTGGTTGCATTCATGTCCTTAAACAAAGTCGAAAGGAAAGACAATATCACGAATAGTCGTTGTTTTTTTTTAGTTGTTATTCTTTACTTTGCGACATTACTCACGACTGAACAATGAGGAGGAGGAGGAAACTGTAAATAAAAACTGCTGATATTTTCACACGCGGTAGATAACAACTTTCTTTGTTAGCAAAAAGTAAAAGAGGTAGAGATGAATTAAGGGGAAATGATGAAGGTGTGAATGTAGACCACAAGGAGGTACTTCAAAAATTCCACACTTTCTGCAGGTCTCTAGAAAAATTATTTAAAAAATCCACGCCTTATGTAGGTCTTTAGAAGAATTATTTCAAAAATCCACACCTTATGTAGGTCTCTAGAGAAATAATTTAAAAAATCCAGCCTAAGTAGGGTTTCGAGAAAAGAATTATTTAAAAAGTCTAATCTTTAAAATCTCCCGAAAAATATATATTAAAAACCCACGCCTTCGTAGGATATCGAAAATTTTGTAAGGCCGTTTAACATTTCAAAAACTTACATCCTTTTAGATCCTTAAAAAATCTCTTAAGAGCCCGAATGGTATCCGCGCATTTATTAGTCCTTGAAATTTTCATCTACCTCCTAGTAAGTAGCAACTTTGTGGACATGTGGCAAGAACAGTTAGTTACTATTGCCACTGTCACATTAGCTGTAGTTTCTGTTGTCACGATGGCTGTCGCATTAGTGTTAGCAGTTTTTGTTTTGTTTTGTGGTTTTATAAAGAAGGAAGGGGATTAGAAGGAGGGTGTGGTAAAATCCATACCATTCAACAGATATAAAATTGCACAGACGTCAATGGCAGCGACAATATCAAACATGAGCGAATGATAAAATGTCTTAGAAATATTCCTTTTGAAAAGCTAGGATTTATGTAGGACCTGGAAAACAAATATTTTAAAATTCATCGCTTTATGTTTGTCCTCAAAAAAAAAATAATTTTTTTAAATCCACGCCTTATGTAGGTCCTTGAAAACTTATTTTTATAAAATGTAGGTCCTTGAAAAAAATTTATTTTAGAAATCTTTGAAAAATATATTTAAAAAATCCACCCCTTATTTATGTCTTTGAAAAATATATTTAAACCAGTAAGGAAAGTAGTGAAGTCGGACGGGACCGACTATATGATACCCTTTAACACTTTGGCTATATTCAAGAAATACATCCTTACATACCTTGAATTTATGAAGGACCATTGACATGAAATTCGACTTAATCCACCGATCAATGACCAGATATATTTTGTATAAAGTATATATATTCTTGATCAGCGTAAAATTCTATGACGATTTATGCAGGTCCGTCTTTCTGTTGTAATCAAACTAGCATCTAAACGAATTGAGATATATCGCCAAAATTTTGCATAAAGTTGTCTCTTGTCTGCAGGTCCGAAGATGAGCTTTATTGCTCCACGTACCAAATGTGTCTACTAAAAGTTGTTAATATCGGTCTACTTTTTCGGGTAGCCCCATATAACTGTTAACACAGACCCATTTCGATACATTGCGAGGATTGTTGTGCCAATCGGATACACTTTGAATCTTTGTTGCTGCATTTGTGAATATATATGGGAGCTATATCTAAAACTGAACCGACTTCAATAACAGTTGGCACACGTTAGTATATCCTAACTTCGGTACGTTGTGCAAAATTTCCTGCCAATCGGTCTAAATTTAACTCTTTGGTGCGCCATTTGCTAAAAATCGGACTAACATATAAATGGGAGCTATATCTAAATCTGAACCGATTTCAAAAAAGCATGGCACACGTTAGTCTATCCTAACTTTAGTTCGTTGTGCAAAATTTCGTGCCAATCCGATTCAATTTGACTTTTTGGTGCACCATTTGCTTAAAATCTGAGTTGCATGTCCGTCTGTCTGTCCATGTTAAATTGTAAACAAAGTACAGGTCGCATTTATGATCCGAATTGGATGAAATTTGGCACAGCTCATTTGCTTGGCTCAAGGGCGAACCCTATTGAAATTGGGAAAAATCGGTTCAGATTTAGATATAGCTCCCATATATATTCGTCAGATTTAAGGCAAATGGTACACCAAAGTCCCTCTATATTTTTTGATTTGCACGAAATTTGGCATAGCGTACTAATTTATGTTTAGAATGATGTGTGTAAAGTTTCGTGAAAATCGGTTCAGATTTAGATATAGCTCCCACATATATCTTCGTCCACGAACGTACCTGGAAATTTTTTAATTTGCACGAAATTTGGCACAGCGTAATGAATAAGGGCTAGAATGATGTCTGCTAAGTTTCTTGAAAATCGGTTAAGATTTAGATATAGCTCCCATATATATCTTCGTCCGATTTAACGTAAATTGTGTACCAATGTCCCTATATATCTTTTCCCTATATATCGTGAAAATCGGTTCAGATTTAGATATATCTCCCATATATAGTTTCGCCCGATTTTAGGTAAATATTCCACTAAAGTCCCTGGAAATCTTTTGATTTGTATGAATTTTGGCATAGCGTACCGAATTAAGTCTAGAATGATGTGTTCAAAGTTTCGTGAAAATCGGTTCAGATTTAGATATAGCTCACATATATATTTTTTTATCCCATTTTATGTAATTGGCGCACCAAAGTCCCACCAAATCGTTCGATTTGCACGAATTTTGGTATAGGGTACTGAATTAAGTCTAGAATGATGTTGCTAAGCTTCGTGAAAAGATCCATAGCTAGGCCGATTGACACAACGTACTGAAGTAATATAAATTAGGCTCTGGTAATTTTCCCTGAAATCGGTTCAGATATAGGAATATAACAAACACGCGACGTCTGTTAGGATACATATATGTAGAATATACCCAAAGTGATGAAGGCCCAGTCCGACTTTACTACTTTCCTTTCTGGTTTATTTTAAACTAGTTATCTGATTTGTTCCGTGTGTTGGGGTTGTTCCCGCATTCTATTCTGTCATGGGGGGTAGTCGTTACTGGGAATAATCAGATTTTACACTAAAGAGATGATTTAGCAATCAGTTGTAATCAAGGGGGGAGGGTAGGCTCCCACGATATGAATTTTGTTCACAGTAAATGAACGTTGCTGGTTGTAATCATACAGCCCTCTAAAGATATCGTAATAAAAAACTCATATCTGACAAATATGAAATATATCCTGAAAGAATTGAGATACAAAAATTAAAATATTGGGTTCAAAATTGACATATACCGGTCATTAATTAGGCATAGCCCTCATATAATGATATCCTCAAATATTCGCTACTTCCTTAATTATGCAATCAATATTGGTCCCCGTTTAGGCATAGCCTCATATAATTTTGTAATCTGAATTGAGGATTTTATACTCTATTATCTATACGCAATATCAGTATCAGCCCACAATTTGGAGCTTTCAGATTTTAGAAAAAATTCCCATTAAAAATTGTTGAAATTTGTATTTGGTGTACATAACGGTTTACATAAATCGGTTTGTAGGATTATCGGTATATGTCCACTTTTTGGTATGTTCCCTATATTTTTATTGCAAGTATCTGTCAGTATACCTATGATGGAGGGTATTCAAAGTCCTGCCCGGCCGAACTTAAGTCTTTTTTCACTTGTCTAAATTAACACTTTTTTGGTCTTTGAAAAAATATTTTTAAATACACATCTAGGAAGCTACATCATTTTTTAAATCATCGCTTACGAAATCCTCTTTTAAGAATTTTTTACTCTGTTTTATCACATCTGTGCGTGAATTTAATACATTTTATGGAAATGTATCGAAAAATAACAACAACAAAAACAGTAAACAAAATTGAGATAATAAAGCCGAGAGTGTCAGTGACTTAATCCTTTCGACCAATGGTGACAATATCGCTGCGTGTTTTTCGGGATTCTTTTGTTTAAGGTATTTTTTATATATTTTTTTATTATTTGCTTGCAGTAAATACCACTATAATAACACATTGTTGTTGTGGCTATCATACACACACGTACACACTAACAGATTTATATGCATTGCCATGGGGACTGATATTAAGGTATCAAAAACAAAAATAAAGAATGCAACGAGTCAATATAAAAATTTAATCATTGATTCAGAGTTGTATTTCACCCACCACCGCTTTAAATAAAGTCCGATATCCTTTTTCCAACTACATACAAACACCACATATATATATATATATATATATATATATATACACAAACAGTCCATAGAATACCTAGAGGTTTCCTATACTCTGCCTTAAGACCAAGAGATTTTGTATACGCTGTGCCAAATTTCGCGCAAATCGAAAGATATATAAGGACGAAAATATATGTGGGAGCTAAATCTGAAATCTAACCATTGATTCAGAGATGTATTTCACACCCTTCGAACCCACCACCGCTTTAAATAAGGTTCGATATTGTATATTTTTTCCAACTACATACAGACACCGCAGGTACACACACACACACAAACAGTCTGTAGAAAACCTAGAGGTTTCCTATACTCTGTCTTAAGACCAAGAGATTTTGTATAGTCCATTGAAGACCCAGATGTCAGCCATAGTCCATAGAAGAACCAGAGGTCTCCTATACACCATAGAAAATCATCGAAGACCTACAGATCTTTTATAGTCTTAAGGTGATCTATAGGTCTCTTATTGTCCTTGAAGTCCTAGAGGTTTCCTACAGTCCTTAGAAGACCTACAGATCTCATATTATCCAAAGTTGACCCACAAGTTCTCAATGGCCCATCGAAGTCATAGAGGCCCTTTATAAAGATTATCCATAGGTCTCTTATTGTCCTTGAAGTCCTAGAGGTTTCCTATAGTCCTTAGAAGACCTACAGATCTCATATTATCCAAAGATGATCCACAAGTTCTCATTGGCCCATCGAAGTCTTAGAGGCCATTTATAATCCATAGAAGGACTGGAGGTCCTTTATAGGCCATAGAAACACTAGATGTCTCCTATTGTTCATAGAACTATAGGTCACCACAGAAGTCGTATGATTTCCTCAGATTTTTAAACCATGAGATTTTATCTGTGTAGTATCGGCGCAGATATGTCGAAAATATATATTTAACTTCCCAAAAGTGTCATAATCCCTTTTGTTTACAGACATAGAAACCATAACATTGTGAATATTTTACAAATGGCTTACATAGATACCTACTAACTCACATACACATTCACACACTCACACAACTACATCTACCACACATTTTAATATTTTGTAAGAATATTTCAAATCACATTAACAATTTCACAATTTAACTACCATACAGACAAACGTCTACATCCCCTTTCCTCCTCCCTCCACCAACCCTACTTGAAAGCCACACTCTAATTAATGTTTAAAATTAATCATCATTAATGTGTTATAAGCACTTAATTTATGTTATTCTCTCAACGTCTCTCTAAGTACGCAAAGAGTAACAGCAAAGAGTGGGCGGGGTTGGGTGATTGGTTTCGATTTTCGTCACTCATCTAATAGGATAATTATTAACAGCTTAATGGTTGTGGGGGTAGGAGAGGGTGTACGGAAGGGCACCAGAGTGGATTTTGAAATGCAAGAAGTGCCAAACCAAAAACCAATATCTTTAATTATGACAACGAAAATTTAAATACACACAGACATACATATACACATTCCCATCCATATATTAATATGTGGTAATGCAACAGCAACAGACAAAGGCTATGCCTCTTTGTGGAAATACCACCGTCGACGTCCGCAGTGACATTAATTAATTTCGATTTTGAATATTTTCGGTTTTTGGGTATGCGCGATTCATGATCTACTTAACATCAATCAATTAATTTTAATACATTTTGGCTGGTGGTCATAATTGAAAGATTAAATTTAACGCTGGAGATTGACGATTAAATTTAAGGAAAGAACCTACAAAGGTGTGGATTAAAAAAAAAACAATAAGGCGTGAATTTTTTCATATATTTTTCAGGACGAATACTATATGCCTCAAGGACGAACCCTACTGAAATTGGGAAAAATCGGTTCAGATTAATGGGTCGATTACGGATGACAACCATAGTTTAGTTGCGCTGCCAATTGCCAAATTTGCATTATGGATGGCAATTGCTGTCAACTTCAGTTGCTTCAAGTAGAATTTTTCGGCAACCATTTATTTCTGGTTGCTGTTTATAATAACTGAACTTTTTAGGTTTCCCATAATGGTTAATATTACTACAAAAGAACAATTTGAGGTCCTTATTGCCCGGATGGAAGCTCACCCATCATGTAGCACGCGCCGTGTGGACTTTTGGTCAAACCAAATCCACTATCGATGATGTGTGGAAGGCCATTTCAGAAGACCTTAACTGATATGGCCCACCAACACGCATTCCAAATGAATGGCAGAAAGTTGCGAACATCTTCTTTTGGGTCCATGATATGTACGTGTGTATTATCAATACATCCGGCAACACCCCGGAACATAGTTTTCGAATAAAAAATTTTATTCTTCCTTTTTTCCTCCTCCATTAATTTGGATACAATCAAAATTTTACACAGTTTTTTCTCTATTAGCCGGATAACATCGGCGAAAACCACCGACATTGTCGGTTGAGCCATGCCAAGGTTGAAGTCATTGCTATGGGACTTTTGAAAACTTTCCTCCACAAAAAACATCAGAGCTGCACACATTTTTAAGTGAGGAGGAATTGCTGTTGACCGCAAGGCTTTTCGGAAATCAGGTTTTAAGGCTTCATCTATGTGTACCAAAGTCCCTATTCATCTTTCGATTTGCACGAAATTTGGCATTGCGTACTGAATTGAGTCTAGAATGATGTGTGCAAAGTTTCGTGAAAATCGATTCAGATTTAGATATAGCTCCCATATAGAGTTTCGCTCGATTTTAGGTAAATAGTCCACTAAAATCCCTGTATATTTTTCTATTTGCACGAAATTTGGCACAGCGTGAAAATCGGTTCATCGGTTCCGTGGGTTCATCGGTTCAGATTTAGATATAGCTCGCGTATATATCTTCATCCGATTTAAGGTAAATGGTGTACCAAAGTCTCTATATATCTATCGATTTGCACAAAATTTGGCACAGCGTAATGAATAAGGTCTAAAATGATGTATGTTAAGTTTCGAGAAAATCGGTTCAGATTTAGATATAGCTCCCGTATATATCTTCGTCCGATTTAAGGTAAATGATGTACCAAAGTCCCTATATATTTTTCGATTTGCACGAAATTTGGCACAGCGTAATGAATAAGGTCTAAAATGATGTGTGTTAAATTTCGTAAAAATCGGTTCAGGTTTAGATAAAGCTCGCGTATATATTTTCATCCGATTTTAGGTAACTGGTGCACCAATGTCCCTGGAAATCGTTTCATTTGCACGTATTTTGGCATAGCTTACTGAATTAAGTCTAGAATGATGTGTGCAAAGTTTCGTGGAAATCGGTTCAGATTTAGATATAGCTCCCATATAGAGTTTCGCCCGATTTTAGGTAAATAGTCCACTAAAGTCCCTATATATTTATCGATTTGCACGAAATTTGGCACAGCGTGATGAATTAGGTATAGAATGATGTGTGTCAAGTTTCGTGAAGATCGGTTCAGATTTAGATATAACTCCCATATGTATTTTCATCCGATTTTAGGTAACTGGTGCACCAAAGTCCCTGAAAATCATTCGATTTGCACAAATTTCGGCATAGCGTACTGAATTTGGTCTAGAATTGTGCAAAGTTTCGTGAAAATCGTGTGCAAAGTTTCGTGAAAATCGTTTCAGATTTAGATATAGCTCCCATATATATTTTTTCGCCAGATTTTAAATAATCGGTGAACCAAAGTCCCTATATATCTTTCGATTTGCACGAATTTTGGTATAGGGTACTGAATTAAGTCTAGAATGATGTTGCTAAGCTTCGTGAAAAGATCCATCGCTAGGCCGATTGACACGACGTACTGAAGTAATATAAATTAGTCTTTGGCAAGTTTCCTTGAAATCGGTTCGGATATAGATATATAACAAACATGCGACGGCTGTTAGGATATATATGTAGAATATACCTAAAGTGGTGAAGGGTATCATATAGTAGGCCGGTCCGACTTTACTACTTTCCTTACTGATTTAAAGATTTTTTTCAAGGACCTACATAAGGCGTGGATTTGTTAAAGAATATTTTTTCAAGAACCTGCATAAGGCGTGGATTTTTTTAAGATTATTTTTTCAAGGCGTGGATTTTTTTAAAGATAATTTTTTCAAGGACCTACACAAGGCGTGGATATTTTAAAGATTTTTTTTCAAGGATCTGCATAAGGCGTGGATTTTTTAAAGAATATTTTTTCAAGGACCTACATAAGGCGTGGATATTTTAAAGATTTTTTTTTTCAAGGATCTACATAAGGCGTGGATTTTTTAAAGAATATTTTTTCAAGGACCTACATATGGCGTGGATTTTTTAAATATTATTTTTTCAAGGACCTACATAAGGCGTAGATGTTTTATAGATTATTTTTTCAAGGACCTACATAAGGCGTGAATTTTTCAAAGAATATGTTTCTAATACCAATAAAAACCTGATATTTTATTTATCATCCTTGAAAAACAATTTCTCATTTAGCGGACGAAAATAGTAACCATGCTTGGATGGCTCTCCCGGCCTGATATCCGCGTCATCAGTTAGAATTTTAGCCCCTGGCAGTGGGGAAAATTTAAACAAACGTTTACGTAATTTTGGTACATAATTCGGCAGCATATGAAGTGGAGTTTTTAGCAGCTGCGATTGGATCTCATCGGGCTTTTTCATCATTATTGGTTTATTATGTAGCCTCCTCTCGGGAGGTAGCTTCTCTTTGAGCTCCTTAACCTGTTGCGCCGTTAAGGGCAGCTGACGTTGTTCATCCTCCTTCCAACGATCGCTGCTGGAACCGAATGCTAATTTACGATTTGTACGCAATTGTTTACGTGTTATCACCTTAACCATACGATCGAATTTTATCCGTGTGGGTAGTTGGGGGAGTGGCTCCGAGCGTAGGCTACCAAGATTGTGTGGCGGATCTAATATCATATTTATATATTTGACATCGTGAAAAAGTTTTACCAATTTGGCTTTGCCTTTGGCTATATCCTCGGCAACAACTTGACGTTTTTGTGGTCCCGTGGCAGTGCGAAAAAGTCTTCGAAAGCCTCCACCGGCCACATGACGCCAATCGGGGGAACAATAAAATTGAGTTTTAAGTTTCGTATAGGGCATACGACGAAATTTATGGCGTTTTTCACGTTCCACCATAAGCTCCAAATCGGGAAGATATTTTCGTGAGCTTGGGCAGGGACATAGATTGCGATAGCGTGTCTCATAACGCCCTGGGCCGGGTAGAAAACTTATATTTGGTGGATGAATGCTATTCGGTTTCAGGGGGACAATTGATTTGCGGTAGAAGATGTGGGGATTTAGAGCCTGGAAAGATGTGCCTCGAGGCTCATACGTTTTTCCTGGTGCCTTGGGATCATATGTATTGGGTGCCGGCTCCATGGGATCTTTATAGGCCGTCAAGGGATTGGCTATCATGCACCGTGTGGTGGCCCGCTTATCTCTGGCATCTAATGAAACAATTTTTAATTTAAATAGTTTTTATTGTGGTTATCCCCATTATCCTTACTCGATAAAAATTGTCCTTTATGGCAATGACATGGTGTGACCATTTTCTCCGACTCTTTGGGTAGATCATAAAGGTGATATTTAGGTTTTTTGCTAATCCGTTTTAATGGCTTGGTTGTGGGTAATTTACGCCAATAGGCACCCTTAAGACCCGCTTTATTCGCAAACGGCTGATAATCCTGCCTATATCGATTGGGAGGTAATTGCCAGGATTTTTCTTTTCCCAAAGAAATTGACCCCTTAGGCTTTGTAGAGCACTCAGGTGGAAATCTGTTTTTCTCATTCTCAGAGAAAATATAATGATATTTGCGGAATATGAAGGTGTTTTTGTCCTGATTTTTTCCGTAACCATGTTCTGAGAGATAGAGTTCCTTCTTCTGGCCTATATAATCCCTGATTGTATTCTGCTCAAATGTCTTCCGGAAACGAACCCCTGAAAGAAGAATTTGTGAAATTTATGGGAAATTCTCAGTTTGTTATCTGTTCCTTACTGGAGGCCATAAAGAGCGGCAAATCCAGGCTATTTGCAACGAATTTTCCGCAATTAGATTCCATTTTATTCATGAAAAATATAAATGAAGGTCTCTACTAAAGAAGTCAGAGAATAAAAATGCTAGTAAGCTGTCAATTTTAAAAAATTATGTATTTCAAAATTTGTCTGCGGAACTACCAAATTTTTTCCCAAAAATCTACACCTTGTGGAGCTACCGAAAAAGTATTCTTTAAAAATCCACGCCATATGTAGGTCCTTGAAAAAATATTTTTAAACCAGTGAGCGGAGCAGTATAGTCGGACGGGGCCGACCATACGATACCCCACACAACTAACACGGAACTCGGATGTTTATTCCGATTCCCTTCATGGTGGTTTGTGTTGTAATGTTCGCCTATATTCGACTAGAAAACACACAAAACAATTAAGTTTTCGGTCCACTTCATCCAAAAATTTTAATCAGATCATCATCGAAAATTATAGGTGTTATCTTTGGCCATATTTGGATCTTCATGGAAAAATTTAAAGGAATCAGCGCTATATTTCCGCCCTCTAAGGAGGTAATGGGTTACTAAATAATATCTGAATACGTAAGCACCTGTATATATTTGCGTATAACTTCTACAGCCGAGTACATACGACAATGTAATTGGAGTCATTTTGAAGGTCAACCATTCCTCTTGGATACACTATCAACTTCGCGGATCTATATGGTTCACGAGTAAATATATACGCCATAGAATACATAGTTTGTCATTTTTCACACAAAAGTCAGGGTAAATTTGACCCGCTAAATAATGACCGATCTTTATCAATGCAGGCATGCATATTCTTTGTCCCAATCCTTTTCTCCATGTAAAATTTCGCAATGTTTGGGCCATATCTGCGCCCTCTAGAGCGACCAGAAAAACCGGAAAAATTAAATATTTGATCCATATCATCCCCTAAATATTAACCGATCTTTACCAAAAACAATAGGGGTCTTCACTGGCCAAAACCCTTCCTACAGGCAAAATTTCGTGAAGATTGGTCCATAACTGTGGTCTGTATCGTGTTTACAAATTATAATGGACGGACGGACGCACACACATGTCTAGATCGACTCAGCTAGTCGAGATATGACGATCGGTATATTTAATGGTGGGTCTAGGATAAATATTTCGTGGTGTTACTAACTCTTGAGGCTGCACAAAGCTATAATACCCTGACAATATAGTTGTATAGGCTAAAAAAAATCCACACCTTATGTAGGTCCCTTAAAAATGATTAAAAACCAGTAAGGAAAGTAATAAAGTCGGATTGGGCCGACTATATGATACCCTTCACCACTTTGGGTATATTCTACATATGTATCGTAACATATGTAGAATATATCTGAACCGATTTCAGAGACTAATTTATATTACATCAGCACGTTGTGTCAATCGGCCTAGCTATGGATCTTTTCACGAAGCTTAGCAACAACATTCTAGACTTAATTCAGTAACCTATACCAAAATTTCGTGCAGATCGAAAGATATATAGGGACTTTGGTGCACCAATTACATAAAATCGGACGAAAATATATATGGGAGGTATATCAAAATCTGAACCAATTTTCACGAAACTTAGCATACGTCATTCTAGCGTTAATTCAGTACACTATGACAAATGATTTTCAGAGATTTTGGTGCACCAATTACCTAAAATCGGATGAAAATATATATGGGAGCTATATCTAAATCTGAACCGATTGTCACGAAACTTTGCACACATCATTCTAGTATCAATTCCGTACGCTATGTCAAATTTCGTGCAAATCGAAGGATATATAGAGACTTTGGTGCAAAATTTACATAAAATCGGACGAAAATATATATGGGAGCTGTATTTAATCTGAACCGATTTCAGGAAACTTGACACACATCATTCTGGACATAATTAATTACGCTGTGACAAATTTCGTGCAGATCGAAAGATATTTAGGGACTTTGGTGCACCATTTATCTTAAATCGGACGAAAATATATATGGGAGCTATATCTAAATCTGAACCGATATTCAGGAAACTTGATACACATCATTCTGGACATAATTCATTACGCTATGCCAAATTTCGTGCAGATCGAAAGATATTTAGGGACTTTGGGGTACCATTTACCTTAAATCGGACGAAAATATATATGGGAGCTATATCTAAATCTGAACCGATTTCCAGGAAACTTGACACACATCATTCTGGACATAATTCATTACTCTATGCAAAATTTTGTGCAAATCGAAGGATATATAGAGACTTTGGTGCACCATATACCTAAAATCGAACGAAAATATATATATGGGAGCTATATCTAAATCTGGACCGATTTTAATGAAACCTAACACACATCACTACGGACTTAATTCAGTACGTTATGCCAAATTTCGTGCAGATCGAAAGATATATAGGGATAATTTACCTTAAATCGGAGGAAAATATATATGGGAGCCATATCTAAATCTGGACCGATTTCCAGAAAACTTAATACACATCATTCTAGACATAATTCGTTACCCTATGCCAAATTTCGTGCAAATCGAACGATATATAGGGACATTGGTATACCATTTACATTAAAACGAACGAAAATATATATGGGAGCTATATCTAAATCTGGACCGATTTTTCCCAATTTCAATAGGGTTTGTCCGTGGGCCAAATAAGTTATCTATGCCAAATTTCATCCAATTCAGATCATAAAGGCGACCTGTACTTTGTTTACATTTTAACATGGACAGACAGACAGACGGACGGGCATGCATAAATCGACTTAAAAAGTGATTCTATGCATATTCTAAAAAGGAACCATGTGTCTATATCGTTTCGTTTTGCCTGTTACAAACATACACACAAAGACATAATACCCTGTACCACAGTGTGGTGAAGTGTATAAAAATCCATGCCTTATGTAGGTCCTTGACACTTGTAGGTCTTTGACACTTTTTCTTGAATCCACGCCTTATATAGGGCCTTATATAAATCCACATTACCTGTAAGTCCTTAAAAATACTTTTGATAAATCCACGACTTATGAACGGCCTCGAAAAAACTATTCTTTTAAAATTCACGCCTATGCAGATACCTTGAAAAAATATTTTTTTTATTTGGTCCCTAAAATAAATCTGTTTGTCCTGCTCTTTAAAACATACCTCAAACTCCCCATCACTTCATTAATTTGCCATTGCAGTTTTGAAAATTCCCAAATGTGTACAAATAATCTGTCTATTATTTGACATGACAATGTATGACAGAACTCCACCTAGACAAAAGTGAAATAGAAACTATTCTCCCCTTACACATCCTTTTGAGAAAATGTCTTCTCTATATACCGACCTCCTTGACAGTCCTTGTACTATTTCACACATAGCCATAAGTTTCCAAGAATTGAGGAATGTCTAAGACATGGTTAGGCACATGCAGATGAGTATGTGTTTGTATGTAGTTTTCACACATTTCCTTGAAAGGTGTTATTCAAAGGACATGCAGGATTTGTCGTCATTTCGAAAGAGCAAAGTCAACAGAGCAAGTTATCAAACACGAACTTAGAGTAAGTATGAGTAGAAGTTTGTTAACTGCAGCTGTGAGAAGTGAGTACCGAAATTGTCCGTGTTTAATGAGAAAGGTTCCACTGTCCTATAGCATTTTAGAACAACAAAGGATTTTTATTTAAAACAAATAAAAATTCCTCCAAAGCCACAACACTGTCATGGTAAATGCATTATTATTCGTAGTAGAGCTTACATATGTATGCGTGTTATCCCCTCCGAACAATTGGCCTCAACAATGGCAAGGGAACAGGTAAAGTGCCTCCGCCATTCTCAGTGTTGTTGAAAAACAAACAATTGTGGTGCAGTCACAACAAAGACGCCATCAAATCGGTGGCTCCTTAAATGTCAACATGCACGATACCTCGTATACATCCTTGTAAGATGACAGCAAATCTTCTTGCGGTTGTTGTTCTTAGCGAGACAAAAGGCAACACAAATAAACTGCAAAACAATCAAACACTCACTCACACATTAACACTGAGGGAGTCACTCACACACTCATCTGTTTAGTAACTTTGGTGAAATACTGAAAAAGTCCTGAAAAAGTATTCTTTAAAAAATCCACTCCTCTTTTAGTCCTGAAAAAGTATTCTTTAAAAAATCCACCCCTCATTTAAGGTCTAAAAACATATTCTTTAGAAAATCCACGCCTCTTTTTAAACCTCAAAAATATTCTTTAGAAAATCCACGCCTCTTTTTAAACCTCAAAAATATTCTTTAGAAAATCCACGCCTCTTCTTAGACCTCAAAAATATTCTTTAAAAAATCCACGCCTCATTTAAGTCCTGAAAAAATATTCTTTAAAAAAATCCACGCCTCATTTAAGGCCTGAAAAAATATTCTTTAAAAAATTCACGCCTCTTTTGTGGGCCTCTTCTTAGACCTCAAAAATATTCTTTAAAAAATCCACGCCTCTTTTGTGGGCCTCTTCTTAGACCTCAAAAATATTCTTTAAAAAATCCACGCCTCATTTAAGTCCTGAAAAAATATTCTTTAAAAAATCCACGCCTCATTTAAGTCCTGAAAAAATATTCTTTAAAAAATCCACGCCTCATTTAAGTCCTGAAAAAATATTCTTTAAAAAATCCACGCCTCTTATAATCCTGAAAAAATATTCTTTAATAAATCCACGCTTCTTATAGTCCTGAAAAAATATTCTTTAACAAATCCACGCCTCTTATAGTCTTAAAAAAAATATTATTTAATAAATCCACGCCTCTTATAGTCCTGAAAAAATATTCTTTAAAAAATCCACGCCTCATTTAAGTCCTGAAAAAATATTCTTTAAAAAATCCACGCCTCATTTAAGTCCTGAAAAAATATTCTTTAAAAAATCCACGCCTCATTTAAGTCCTGAAAAAATATTCTTTAAAAAATCCACGCCTCATTTAAGTCCTGAAAAAATATTCTTTAAAAAAATCCACGCCTCTTTTGTGGGCCTCTTCTTAGACCTCAAAAATATTCTTTAAAAAATCCACGCCTCATTTAAGTCCTGAAAAAATATTCTTTAAAAAATCCACGCCTCTTTTGTGGAGGCTTGAAAAAATATTCTTTAAAAAATCCACGCCTCTTTTGTGGAGGCTTGAAAAAATATTCTTTAAAAAATCCACGCCTCTTTTGTGGAGGCTTGAAAAAATATTCTTTAAAAAATCCACGCCTCTTTTGTGGGCCTCAAAAATATTTCTTTAAAAAATCCACGCCTCTTTGTGGGCCTCAAAAATATTTCTTTAAAAAATCCACGCCTCTTTTGTGGGCCTCAAAAATATTTCTTTAAAAAATCCACGCCTCTTTTGTGGGCCTCAAAAATATTTCTTTAAAAAATCCACGCCTCTTTTGTGGGCCTCAAAAATATTTCTTTAAAAAATCCACGCCTCTTTTTAGGGCTGAAAAAATATTCTTTAAAAATCCACGCCTCTTTTAGGCCAAAAAATATTTCTTTAAAAATCCACGCCTCATTTTAGGCCAAAAAATATTTTTCTTAAAAAATCTACGCCTGGTAGGAATCAAAATATTTTCTCTAAAAAATCCGCGCCTTTTTTGAACCGTCAATAATATTTTTTTTTCTAAATCCACGCCTATTTGAAGGCCTCAAAAATATTTTATTGTTTTTATTTACTTCGATATTTTGGTTTTCAATTAAAAACAAAAATGAATTAAATTGTAAAAATAATTTATTTCCCTTATGTGCACACATTCACATATCGCACACACGCGCACACTCATAGTATCCATCGGATTCTGCTGCCCGTAATAATGTGTTTATTTACAGCTGAAATAGCGCACATAATGCGGAATCACTTCGCCCAAGCCCAGTGCAAGGTAATTCAACACAATTCACATTCAATTGAGTTTATGCAATGAATTACAACGATTTAATTTCTCACTTCTTTGGACTCAATTTCAGCAGCTATTCACTCGGCTCAAACGGCTGTGGATATTCGAGTGGTTCGACCAAAAGCAATTATATATCCGATTGGGTATGCAATGCAATGGCTACTTACACTTTTTGTTTTCGTTTTTTAATTTCCATATGGTTTCTTTTTGATTCCATTTCATTTGTGTGATTTCCTACAATTTATCCTGAGAAGAAATGGACTCACACACAAACACAAACACACCCGCACCCACATCCACATCAATTTCCATTGAAGACAATAGTTTACTGTAAACGTCAATGAATCTGAATCTGATTGCCAGCAATTACTAATTATCTTGGAAAACGTCAGCGTTTTTTCCTTCTGCTACTTCTGCTTCTTCTTCCTCATCGGCTTCATCACCATCATCATCGTCATCATTGCAAACACTTTATCGATAATTAACTAATAAAAAATGGAAACTTCTCCCTGTTTTCTTCTATTTTTTGCGGAGCAGCGCAAAAAATATCATTGCATTGATTTCCTTCGGAGTGCTATATGCTAAAGGATATTAACCAGGATGTGAGAAAGAAATATCCATTCATAATGGAAATAATTAAAAAACAACACAGGGAAAAAGAAGAGGAAGCATAACAAAAAATTGCCAATTGCAATGATTGAATGTGAGAGCGTTATTGGGTATTGGCAATAATTCAGCAGCTGAGGACCAACGGAGTATCGAAAGGCTGATGATTGGAAGAAGACCAGCATTATTCAAAATATCGTATTGAAGAAACCGATGATGTTTCGATAGAACTACAGCACGACGATAAATAGTAATTGTCTGGCAGACCGACAGCAGGGCAGCGAAGCAAAAAAACTCAGATCCTCTGAAGTTAAAAAACAAAGGACTTCTTCCTCTAAACACTCAACACTCAAACGAGCTTGGGCGAAGAAGCGTTTAATTAAAAATCAGTTTCATGCAAATTTTACAACTTCTTGATATTTAGCTAGGAACCAAAACAACAACAACAAAAACAAATTTAAATAAAACAGCAGGTGTGGGCAAACTAAAAACTTTTTCATGTATTTTGAAATTTTTTTTACAACAAATTTTGGAGGTGTATATCGGCGCGGATTTTCTTTTTTAGAGACCTACATAAGACATGGATTTTTATACACTTCACCACACTATGCTACAGGATATTATGTCTTTGTGCATATGTTTGTAACGGGCAAAAGGAAACGAGATAGACCCCTGGTTCCATATAGCTCCCATATATATTTTCGTCCGATTTTGTGTAAATGGTGCACCAAAGTCCCTAAATATCTATCGATTTGCACGAAATTTAGCACAGCGCATTGAAGCCTAGAATTATGTGTGCTAAGTTTTGTGAAAATCGGTTCAGATTTAGATATAGCTCCCATATATATTTTCGTCCGATTTAAGGTAAATAGTGTACCAATGACCCTATATATCGTTCGATTTGCACGAACTTTGGCATAGCGTAATGAATTATGTCTAGAATGATGTGTGTTAAGTTTCCTGGAAATCGGTCCAGATTTAGATATAGCTCCCATATATATTTTTTTCCGATTTAAGGTAAATGGTGTACCAATGACCCTATATATCGTTCGATTTGCACGAAATTTGGCATAGCGTAATGAATTATGTCTAGAATGATGTATGTTAAGTTTCGTGAAAATCGGTCCAGATTTAGATATAGCTCCCATATATATTTTCGTCCGATTTAAGGTAAATGGTGCACCAATGTCCCTACATGTCTTTCGATTTGCACGAAATTTGCCACAGCGTACTGAATTGATTCTAAAATGGTGTGTGCTAAGTTTCGTGGAAATCGGTTCAGAATTAGATATATCTCCAAAATATATTTTCATCCGATTTTATGTAAATGGTACACCAAAGTCCTTAAATATCTTTCGATTTGCACGAAATTTGGCATAGTGTAGTGCATTGAGTCAAGAATGATGTGTGCTAAGATTCGTGAAAATCGGTTCAGATTTAGATATAGCTCCCATATAGTAGTGTTGGCGGGTTATTTGGGATACCATTTGTATTTTGTTTTTGCAAAATAGTCAGGCTTAATCCCAGTTTGTTGTTTTTATAAAAACAACTATTTATTAGTGGGGAATGTATGGCATTGCCCGCCGAGGGGTAAGGCAGGGAAGACTATAGTTTCGGATCTCGCCACTGATCCTCATCAGTTCCCTTAGTTTTTTGTTGGGATATTCTCCCCAGAAGCTATTAATAGCTTCTTTACAAAAAACCTTTCAAACCCAAATGTCTCTTGTGACAATTCGAAGTTCTTACGTTACCAGCGATACGACCCCAATGAGAAGTTCGTTTCGTTGGCGCCTGACTTCGTGGTCAACAAGGCATTTACAGACAACTACAATACATTTCCCACTGCTATGTGTCGTCACTTTGTGACGAATGCACATAACGTTGTTGGGGTCGTATCGCTGGTATGTATGTTCGTCCTATTTAAGGAAGATGGTGCACCAAATCCCTATATATCTTTCGATTTGCACGAAATTTGGCATAGCGTACTGAATTGAATCTAGAATTATGTGTGTTAAGTTTCGAAAATCGGTTTAGATTTAGATATAGCCCTTTTCGATTTGCACGAAATTTGGCACGTCGTACTGAATTAAGACTAGAATGATGTGTGTTAAATTTTGTGAAAATCGGTTCAGATTTAGATATAGCCCCCATATATATTTTCGAAAGTTTGCACAACGTATCAAATTGAGGCTTCAATGACGTTATTGAATTTTGTTGAAATTGGTGCAGATCCAGCCATAGCTTCCATATGTATTTCGAACGGGTGTCAGTTTGAGATACAATTTTTAACAGTGCGGCGTAACGAATAGCGTGTATCATATTTGATATGAATCATTTTCCATAAATGTGTCCAATGGTACTGAGACGACTCTGACTCTGCCCGAATTAAATTAAATTTATAGGTTGCAGAAATACATTCTTCTATGGAACATTGACATACAATTTTAAGGTGAATGGTAGTGAATGGTGGGTGAATGGTGGTCATATAGTCGGCCCACTCCGACTTTCCTTGCTGGTTTTAAATAATTTTTCTAGAGACCCACAAAAGCCGTGGAGTTTTTAAATATAGTTTTCAAGAATGTAACTTTGTTCTTTCTTTCCCCACCCCTGCAGAATCGACAGACTCTCGAAAAAAAACCCTTAAATATCCTTATGGAATTCATCAGTTCAACATTGTAAAGCTAATTACTTTGAATAGCTTAGCGCGGGAGTTTATTCCTGTGTTTCCTCCATATTATTTCTACTTTTGCCAAGAAGTTGCCAATGTGGCGCCCAAGGCTAAATGGGAACACGAAGCTGGCAAAAAATTATCAATGCCAAGATATTATCAACGTAAGGGTAAAAAAATATATAGCCAAACATACTCCATGGCCGCTTGGGCTGCATTAAGTGCATTTCCATATCCACAGAGATGAAAGCAAAAACATTGCTGCAGGAGTAGCAGTACCAACATCACAGGAAGCATTTGATTAAGTCGATGGCTAATGAAGGGGAAGTAAATTTACAAACTTGTTTGTATAGCTTAAGAACATTTTATGCTTTGTGTTTACTTTTTCTTCATCTCCATCTTCATTTCTTGCTTTGTTTCTTCGATATCCTTTGGCAGTTAAGGACCTGCTTGCTGCTGTTGTTGTTGTTGTTGTCGTCATTCTGGGTGCATCTTATTTGAATGTCAATGAATACTTAAATAGATTATGAAAATAAATATTAGCTAACAGGACGATGATGACAAAAACAAAAGAGATACTGAGAGGGGGGGGGGGGGGCGGTGGTAGAATACAGCAGGTAATTCTCTAGATATTCTTGAGGGGTGAGACAAAAAACTTTATGAAAAACTATTAAAAATGAAAGCACTTTCAGTTAAGTTCATTATCACTCTGTCAGTTCAGGGGGGAGTGATTGAAAGAAAAAAGTGAAAAAAACGCAGGACTCACTGACAACAGCAGACAGAATGAGTGGTACTTTTCTATTTAAGTTTTCTTCCCCTTGCTGAAAAATGCTGCTGATTGAAGGAAAAACTGTAAATTAATGATAAGTAAATTAAGGAAAAATTAATTAATTTAAATGTCATTGTCGTTATTAAGTTTAGTTTGCGAAAAACGGGATTCCGAGCATTGTTCGTAACGTGATTAATTTCCAATGATTTTAATGAACGTAGATGCAAAGTATTTAGATGAGATGGAAAGAAAGCTTGCCAGTTTTTGCAAGTTATAATTGATGTAAATTTCATTAAGAAGAAATTTTGTTAATAACTATTTATAATCATAATGGAAAAGAAGGGGAGAAAAATACACAAGAAATAAAATTTATCTTTCAAGGACCGGGGTTAAAAAATATTTCAGAGGTCTCAAAAAATGGTTTGATTTTTAAACAATATTTTTAGAGACCTTTAAATAGGCGTGGATTTTTAAATAATATTTTTTGAGGCCTTAAAAATAGGCGTAGATTTTTAAAGAATATTTTAGAGGCCTAAAAATATGCATGGATTTAAAAAGAATATTTTTTAAAACTTAAAAATAGGCGTTAATTTTTAAAGAATACCTTTTATAGCCTTAAACCAGTAAGGAAAGTAGTAAAGTCGGACGGGGCCGACTATATGATACCCTTCACCACTATGGGTATATTAAACTGGACTATTAGCATGAAATTGGATGAAATAAAATATGTGATATTTATCTAAATGTTAATCTACGTAGATCTATCCATAAAGTATGTAAATCGACTTCAAACAAATATAAATGGGTCATCCGTTGGGCTATGTCTGTACTTCTAGAAAACGCAACTACATAATTCTATGCTCAATTTTGTACGTTGTGCAAAATTTGATGTCAAACTGACTAACATGAGGAGTTTGATGCCCAATTTACTTGAAATCGGGCGAAAATATATATGGAAGCTCTATCCAAATATTAAGCGATTTCAAACAAACTAGTGACAGGATAGGTTATACTAATTTCAGAACGTTTTGTTCCTATTGGTTCTTGGTGCGTCAATTACTTAAAATCAATCTATAATAAAAGGGAGCTATATCTAAATCTGGACCGATTTTCACGAAACAACGCAGACATCACTCTAGGCTCAATTCAGTACGTTATGCCAAATTTTGTGCAAAACGAAAGATATATAGGGACTTTGGTGCAACATTTACATGAAATCGGACGAAACTATATGTGGGAGCTATATAGAAATCTGGACCGATTTTCACGAAACTTGGCAGACATCATTCTAGACTCAATTCAGTACGTTATGCCAAATTTCGGGCAAATCGAAGGATATATATGGACTTTGGTGCACCATTTACATGAAATCGGACGAAACTATATATGGGAGCTATATGTAAATCTTGACCTATTTTCACGAAACTTGGCAAACATCATTCTAGGCCTAAATGATTAGACATCATTCTGGGCTCAATTAAGTACGTTATGCCACATTTCGTGCACCTCGAAGGATATATAGGGACTTTGGTGCACCATTTACATGTAATCGGACGGAACTATATATGGGAGCTATATCTAAATCTGGACCGATTTTCTCGAAACTTGGCAGACATCATTCTGGGCTCAATTAAGTACGTTATGCCAAATTTCGTGCAAATCGAAGGATATATATGGACTTTGGTGCACCATTTACATGTAATCGGACGAAGCTATATATGGGAGCTATATCTAAATCTGGACCGATTTTCTCGAAACTTGGCAGACATCATTCTAGGCTCAATTCAGTACGTTATACCAAATTTCGTGGAAATCGAATGATATATAAGAACATTAGGGCACCATTTACATGAAATCAGACGAAACTATATATGGGAACTATATCTAAATCTGGACCGATTTTCTCGAAACTTGGCAGACATCATTCTGGGCTCAATTAAGAACGTTATGCCAAATTTCGTGCAAATCGAAGGATATATAGGGGCTTTGGTGCACCATTTACATGTAATCGGACGAAGCTATATATGGGAGCTATATCTAAATCTGGACCGATTTTCTCGAAACTTGGCAGACATCATTCTTGGCTCAATTCTGTACGTTATACCAAATTTCGTGCAAATCAAAAGATATATAAGAACATTAGGGCACCATTTACATGAAATCGGACGAAACTATATATGGGAGCTATATCTAAATCTGGACCGATTTTCACGAAAATTGCCAGACATCACTCTAGGCTTAATTCAGTACGTTATGCCAAATTTCGTGCAAATCAAAAGATATATAGGGACTTTGGGGCACCATTTGTATGAAATCGGACGAAACTATATATGGGAGCTATATCTAAATCTGGACCGATTTTCACGAAACTTGGCAGACATCACTCTAGGCTTAATTCAGTACGTTATGCCAAATTTCGTACAAATCAAAAGATATATAGGGACTTAGGGGCACCATTTACATGAAATCGGACGAAACTATATATGGGAGCTATATCTAAATCTGGACCGATTTTCACGAAAATTGGCAGACATCATTATAGGCCTAAATGATTAGCCTGTACCAAATTTCGTGCAAATCGAAAGATATATAGGGACCGTTTACATTAAATCGGTTAAATATATATATGGGAGCTATATCTAAATCTGAACCGATTTTTCCCAATTACAATAGGGTTCGTCCTTGGGCCGAATAAGTGACCTATGCCAAATTTCATCCAATTCGGATCATAAATGCGACCTGTACTTTGTTTACAATTTAACATGGACAGACAGACGGACGGACGGACGGACAGACATGCATAAATCGACTTAGAAAGTTATTCTATGCATATTCTCAAAAGGAACCATGGGTCTATCTCAATTATTTTTGCCTGTTACAAACATATGCACAAAGACATAATACCCTGTACCACAGTGTGGTGAAGGGTATAAATAGGCATGGATTTATAAAGAATATTTTTTAAAGCATATTTATTACCATATTTATAAATTACCCATATTTATAAACGACTCTAACCATACCGAATGAAATGAAATTTAGCGTAGGTTCCAGAAAGGCGTAAGGATCGCATATTCCAGTTCGTTCAATTTCATGTCAATGTTCTTTCGAAAAGACGGAGTCTGTTAGGAGACATATGTAGAATATACCCAAAGTGGTGAATGATATATCGTGATTCTAGAGACCTGAATAAGGGTGGATTTTTAAAATAAATTTCCTAGAGACCTGCATAAGGCGTAGAGTTTTAAATAATCTAGAGATCTACATAAGGCGTAGATTTTTTAAATAATTTTTTTAGACACCTACATGAGGCGTATAT